>NC_056747.1:199426229-199441229 GCF_019279795.1 Protopterus annectens
TTCACAGTCATGGTTGACTGTTGCAGGTCCATACCTCTCAGCCTCTTAGAGCAAGAAATCTGCACAAACCCATAAATAAAAATAGGACAAAGGTTCAAAAATATGGACAATTTTTAAATATTGCTCTACAAACTTAGAAAGTTGATAGAATAACAGGTTTTGCAATAGCATGAATTTTCTGAAGAGTATGAAGTCATAAACTCATATGGCTGTCATTATTTTCTAACTTTTGTGTTTAATAATTTACCACTAATTTGCCAGAAAACCACAATTCTATGAAAAATGGACTAAAAAATAAGGTGAAAATCTGGACATTCTGCAAAAATCTGTATAGTTGAGAGGTACGTGCAGGTCTTCTCTCACACAATCCATGCATCTCTTCATTAGACACCCTCATTCCTTCTTATCTTCTTCCTGTCTGTCCTAAATCTTCTTCACCAGATTGTTTTCCGCTTTCCTGCACATGCCTGGACCACCATAATCTGCCATCTTTGACCTTTCAGCAATTGCAGCTATTTTGGTTTCAGCTGTTACATCCCCATTTCTTCATCTTTACCACAATGTGCATCCTACCACCCATCTTACACACTTCATCTTCATCCTTTCTACATTCCTCAGTTGTTTTGCCTTCACTGCCCCGGTGTTAGTACCATGCAGTAGTACTGGCTGCGCTACTGTTTTGTACACCATATTTTTCAGCTTCTTTAGCATTATTCTGTCATACACTACCACTGACCCTCTGACCCAGTCAGCTACAGCCCCTCTGTTTCTAGCTTTGACACTCTCATACAAACTTCCCTTCTCCTCAGACACCCCTCCCAATTACTTGAAACTGCTAATCTGTTCCACTATTTCCCTTCTATCTTATTTCTCAGATTCTTCTGATTTCCCCATTTGCTGATATTACAACTGTCTTATCTGTTCTGTTTCAACCCATGTGCGTTCAGTTTTGCATTCCCCTCCCCTAGCCTCTGCTGAAGTTCTTGCTCCTAGTCATCATGCCATGTCACACATTCCACTCCGCAAGCCTCTGCTGAAGTTCTTGTTCTTTAGTCTTCATGTCATGTCACACATTCCACTCCCTAATCTTCTGCTGAGGTACTTGTTCCTAGTTTTCATGTCATGTCACACATTCCACTCCCATAGCCTCTGCTGAAGTTATTGTTCCTAGTCTTCATGTCATATCACATTGTGAGCAACATCTTTGTTGATGTTTTACCACTGCCCTGTTTGCTAATATTGTCCATCACCAGTCTACACAGCAGTGGGTTCTGAGCTGAACCCTGATGCATACCCACTCCCTCTGTTAGTCCGAATACTGTTTTTGCTTGCATTATTAGATCCCTGGACATAGACCAGTGATGGGGAACCCTTGTGGCTTGGTGTGTCAAAAATTCACCAAAATTCTTATCTTGACTCTGCTGGCATGCCCCCCCCCCCCTGAACAATATATATATTGCAATCTATGTATTATAAAAGTAAAAGAAAAGTCAGTGATAACAAAAGGAATCCAGAGACAGCGCACACAATCCGCACTTTATTCAAAGTATAAAACGTCCAAAACTAGATCACAGAGTTCGTAAACGTTCGAGTGACTTACAATAGAGAAAATGATAAGTGCACTGATAATTTGGCTTAAAATAGTGCACCAAAGAATTATCCTAATTTTAATAGTAATTGTGAATTGAACTGAAAGAAATATGAAACACATTGGATTTGATTTGATTAACATCAATTAAGGACTTTTTTGTTGCTAAATTTTAATAGATAAGTGCAGGGTCACATATTTCTTTTATTTGTGTTCATTCAGTTTCTTTAGTAACTCGTGTGTTGGTGAATGCTGGTGTTATACCCAAAACTTCATTGTCTGTCTTTGACATGTATCATAGGTTCACCATCACTGACATAAACTGTACTAATTCTATGAATGCTCTGGGACTTCAGACCATCATCAGATTGCCCAAAGCAGATTTCTTGGAATCTTGTCATATAATTTCTCCAAGGACTAGGAATTCCCAGATGAACCCTTTCCTCATCTCTACTGTCTTCATAAGTCAGTGTCACTGGTGCAAGTCAGTGTCAGTAGTACAGCATGTAGGACATTTGCCTTTGGTGCAGAATGCTAAGGTTCTATTCCCATACAATGAAGACTGACTAGTGATATTGCAGTGCAGCACAAGGGGGATGATGCATTTCTGAGTCTGTTGTCTTTCAGATGAGATGTTAAACTGAGGCCCCACCTGCCTGAATTGGTGGTAGCTTAGGTTGAAGTAAAGCATCATACAGCACCTATCAGAATGAGTAGGCAAAGTTCCATAATGCCATAGTCAAATTTACCCTAGCAGTCAGGTCTCTGAATAGAGGCTACTAGCCTGGTGGAATTAATTTGGTCAACAAAAGTATAAATAAACAAATATAAACTTATTGCCTTATAGCAAACATTGGGTTAGCTGCGCTGCATGATGACATCAGTCCAAACTGCTCTTTCTTCTTTTCTGCTACCACTACGTCTCCTCTTTGTTTATCAATCATACATTGCAGAACATCCATGCGGTATGACAGGAGTTTCATATCTATGCACTGCCCACAGTTGCAAATTTTCCCTTTGTTCTTGTACACTGGCACTAATATGCTTATTCATCTGTGATATGCCTACTTCTCCATACTGCTATGATTACCCTCTGCAGCCATTTCTCTCCTAACACATCCAACATCTTGATCATATCTGATATGCCCTCAAATGAGCCTGCAGCTTTCCCTGACTTCATTTTCCTTAATACTGTTCTTACTTCTACTGTGGTAAACTCTACTCTTCTCTCATTGTAGGATGTGTCTGGGGCAGTGCAGCTACTGTGGGGTTTTATTCATTCAGAACCTGCTGCAAGTGCTCCCTCCATCTGCCCTTAATGTCTTGTGGACTGAACGGATTTTTGCTTGCATCCCTTATGAAGGGTGACTGATGAGTATCCTCTTTATCTTTCTGTCTTTGCCTTGCAACATGATAGAGTTTGTTTGTACCATCTGTTGAATAATTTTCCAGGAGCTGGCAGAGGATCTTTGATACCTTGTTCTTTGCTACTGCAACTGCTCTCTTAGCCTGTGTGTTAACCAACCAGTATTCCTTCTTAACCTGGCCCATCGTTTCTATCTCACACTTTTTTCTGCTCTCCTTCTTTCTTTTGTTGACTTCTTGGCTTCTACATTCCATCATCAGCATTCCTTACCTACCGTGTTTCCATACCTGACTCTGCCACATATCCTTTTATAGTCCTCAAACATGTTGTTTTGAAGTGCTGCCATTCATAAGTTCATAGGTTGGTACTAGGCTATCGGATCTAGTGCCTATACAAGCCTAGCCATAACAATTTCCTGGATATTTCTTCCCAGAATATTTGCTTCCCTGGTCCCCTGTCTAGCAGGGTGACTGACATGATCCCCGGAGTGAATTTCCTATCTCCCATCCAATTGTCAAGGCTCCTTTTCAAGAGGGCCAAGTAGGCGCTCTGCTTGACATGTATTGGCAGTCTATTCCAGAGTATGGGGAGTCGCTGGGTTAGAAACCTATCCCTTCAGCATGTTTTATTCATTGTAATGACAAGGTTTAGATCCCTGGAGCGTGTAGCTCTGAGGGATTGGGATTTCTTTAAGTGGAGCATGTCCGACAGCTCAGGGTTTGCATGGCCTTCTATGTTAAGCAGAGATTGCCTCTGAGTATGCCACAGAGTATAGTTGGAGTTTTTTAGATGGTCAGCATAGGGCATCTGCTTTAGACTTGTGATTCTTTTAGTGAGGTATTTCTGTGGCCTTTCCAGTCATTGCAGATGTCTTGTGAGGTACATACCAAATGGGGCATTGTACTCTATAATGGGTGTAATGAGGGATGAGTACAGTTGGACAGTGGCCTCCTTTTTTCTGGATGAAAAGCCCTTAGTGATGAGGTGTGCCACATAGAAGGATTTCCTGAATGTTGTGGCGATGTGGTTATCGAAGGTGAGACCACTGTCCACCTGTGTCCCTAAGTCCCTTATCACATTTTCAGTGTTTAGTGTACTGCCACTTCTGTGGTAATTCATGGCTATATGTTTTTTCCCAAAGGGGATAACTATATATTTCTTGGCATTGAGCTTGAGCCTATGGCGCTGGCACCAAGTATCTGTTTCTGTAAGGCCCTTTTGTAGAATATCCACGTCATTTGGGGATTCAATAATGGCTTCCAGTTTGCAGTCATCTGCAAACTTTGTTAGCCAGAGTCCCTTAGTGTTGGTCTGTACTTCAGAGAAGTAGATTCCAAACAAGAGTAGTCCCAGGACTGAACTCCACTTGTCACTTGTCTGGACCTGGAGTTTGAGTTGGCTACTTTTACAGTGTGGGTTCTGTCAGTAAGCCAGTTGGCAACCCATCTAGTGATGTAGGGATTAATGCCCAGCTTAGTTAGTCTATCTATGATTCCAGAGTGGGGGGTGGTGTCAAAGGCCTTGGCGAGGACCAGATAGGCTGTGTGGACCACCTTACCCTTGTCCACAGCTCTGGAGACTGATTCGAAGAAGTCAATCAGGTTCAGGAGACAAGATCGGCCCTTCACAAACCCAAACTGGGTGGGGTCCAGTGTTTGAAGGTTGCCAATGTCTTTGTTTACAAGTTCCATAATAATACCTTCCGTGGCCTTGCAGATCAGGCTCATCATACTGATGGGGCAGTAGTTCTTGGCATCCAAGGTGGATCCCCCCTTGTGGAGTGTGATAACTGTAGCTGTGCGCCACTCAGTGGGCACAAAGCCTGAGGTGAGGGCATGATTAAACATGACTCTTAGGTGAGGTACCAGTTCATTTTGTAGTTCATGTAGTCCACAGCCCGGGATGTCATCTGGCCCCATGGATGCTGTATTCTTAGCTTTGGAGAGTGCATTTTTTTACCTGTGTGGCCATTATTACCGGAATTTGGCAATCTTCCAGTATTGAGATGGGCTGTTTAAGGGGTGAGAGGGGGGTGAAGTTTGCAGTGAATTGATCTATCAGGATATTGTCAATATCCTTGGGATCAGTACATTTAATACCACTCTGTTGTAGCTCAGAGCAGATCTGAGCATTGCCATTTAGATTCTTGACATAGTTATAGAATGCCTTGTGGTTGTCTTTGGAATCATTGGCAATTTTATTTTCAAAACTAGCTTTGGAGGATTTTATGAGAGATCTCAGCTTCTTACTGAGGCTGGTACAGGAGATTTTGCATCCTGGGATTTTCCTCTTTTTTGCAGCAGTTTCTTCCTTTTGTTGTAAAGTTTGTTTATGGCAGGGGACCACCAGATTGACTTCCTTTTTTTGGAGGAGAGCATCTTGGTTCTATTTGGGATGGCATGATTCATGCATGAGTGGATGTGCTCCTACAGTGCCTTAGTGTAGGATTCAGCAGTCGAAATTTCAGTTCCTGTCTGCATGGGTGTCATGAAGATGTTCATCGTGTGACACTGCTGCAGTCATTACACTTGGGTTATCCTGCTGTCAGGCGGTACCCCAGTCGGCCTGAGTTCCAAAGTCTTGGTCCGGTGTCGGTTGCCGTCGCTTCTTCCCTGACGTCAGTGTGCCAGGGGGATATAAGATGCAGCCGACACCAATTTCTTCAGTCTTTCTTGCTGCGTGGTGCCCGAAGCAGAAGCAGTTCGCAAGTGCCGGTCGGCCGACTCCTGAGATTTTCATACCGAAATCAGAACCAAAGTCTTCTAAAAAGCTAAGTACCCCATTGGGGAAACTTTTTCTTGCCTCAGACCGATGTCAGTAAAAGTTAATAATTGTATTTTTTGTGGGAAGCAAATACCTCATATGGATTCCCACTCCTACTGTATCCCATGCCTAGGCCACGGCATTACTGGTTGTCAGTTTTGTGCTAGGTTTAATAAGTGCACTATTAAATGTCGGTTTGATTTTGCCCGACATTATTTTGGCAGAAAATTTAATTGCACTATGCCATCGGAACTTACGACGACCGTAATTCTTAAAAAACGCAAGGACAAGGACAGGCATCTGAGGCCCAAAACTGACGA
Source organism: Protopterus annectens (assembly GCF_019279795.1). NCBI lineage: Eukaryota > Metazoa > Chordata > Ceratodontiformes > Protopteridae > Protopterus > Protopterus annectens. The sequence goes on from NC_056747.1 coordinate 199,432,267, forward strand.
TGAGGCCTCTTCTAGGCCGGTAGCAGGTTCTCCGATTTTCAGCAAGGTGCCTACGCAGCCCCTGACGACCACGACAATAGAGCCCCAGACTGCCCCCGACTCCCACGTGGAGCTGGCTGGGCTTTCAGATGCCCCTACAATACAAATTACCGAGCTTAATCCCACAGAGTGAACCGAGGTAGCTGAACTTTCAACAGCGTCAGAGGGTGTTTTCAGACCTACACAGTTAACAATTAAACCCTCTGTCAAGTCTAAGCCTCCTATTAAAGCAAAGAAACAGACACAGCAATCTCCAGGGCAGGCTTCCATGCCTAAGAAACAAATGCTTAAAATGGCCGAAGACCTAATCACCTTGATCAGAGGGTCCCAACCACCTGCAGATAAAAGGTCCAGACAAGAAGCAGACTATGAATCTTCAGACCAGGTGTCCATTTCCTCTGACTCATCCTCAGACGTAGGGTACTCCTTAACCCCTTATGAGGATTCTGATGCTGAGGAATCCATTCCATCAGTTCTCCGCCTGAGGACTACTCCTTTGTGGAGACCTTACATACCATGAGGGAGCACTTCCACTGGGCAGGCCAAGATTATTCAGAATCCAAGAAAAGGCTCAGAGACTTCCTTTTATTGCCTCAGCACAGACCCCTTGCTATCCCGCTAGTCTTGGATATTGTGGATGATATATACACTGAATCCAGCTTAAACCCTGACTCCTTACCACCAGCCCCAGTTAAGCCAGATGGATATTACAGAGTCCCTGACTCTCACAAATTTCTTTACAAAAGCCCTGTTACTGACTCTGAAACTATTTCTCAGGGACCCAAAGGGATTAGGGCTTCATCAGCAAAAAACCCAGTCCCCTCTGAAAGACATTCTAGAGCATTAGACAGATGGGGCAAGAAAGTTTATACATCTGCAACTTTAGCCATGAGAGCCTTAAATTGCCAGTTTCACATGTTAAAATATCAGCAATTTTTAATGTCTCAATTGAAACAAAAGATGCTTCCAGATTCAGATCCGCCTAATTTGAAAGAAATGCAGGATTTATTGCATGTAGCTGAACAGGTGGGAAAACATACTTTGCAATGTGGTTTTGATTCCTTAGAGGCCTCCTGCAGAGCAGCAGTTACAGGCTCTGTCATTAGAAGGCATGCTTGGTTAAAAGAACATACACTACCAGAACATGTGAAGGCCAAATTACTGGATGCACCTTTGCAACGGGATGTGTTGTTTGGAGTTAAAGCAGAGGAGGTATTAAAAAAGATGGTAGATAAAGCAAAATCTATGCAAACGGTCAAAGATTTCTTACAGGTTCAACCTCCTCGTTTCAGCAGAAATTGGCCAACAAAAAACTGGTCCTTTCCAGTCACAGACAGACCTCAAAGGGGCAGATATAGACGTCTAAGAGGTAGAGGTCAGACACAAGGCCCTTACAGACCTCGACAATGGGGTGCACCAGGCCAGAAAGAAGCTGCTAAACAGCTCTCCCTTGGCAGCCCCCTTAGGAGGAAAACTGGCTCTTTTATATCACAATTGGCTTTGCATCACCAAAGACAAATGGGTTCTCAACATCATTCATCAAGGTTACAGGTTCCACTTACACACTCTCCCAAGATTAAAAGGAATGCCAAATCTGCCACCAAATCAATGGGCAGAGGCTCAAAAACAAATTACAGCACTCATGGACATGAGAGCTATTCAAAAGGCACCACCAGAAGAGCAAGGACAAGGATTTTATTCAAGGCTCTTTCTGGTTCCCAGAAAGGACAAAGCCTGGAGACCCATTCTGGACCTTTCTTCTCTGAATACTTACCTGGACATTCTGAAATTCAAAATGTTGACACTACAGCAGCTTCTTCCCATGCTGGGCAAGAAAGCTTGGCTCGTGACTTTGGACCTCAAAGAGGCCTACCTGCATGTCCCTATCAGACAAAACTGCAGAAGATACCTCAGATTTCTAGCAGGTTGATTGCACTATCAATTCTCTGCACTGTCCTTTGGCTTATCTACTGTGCCCAGGGTCTTCACAAAGTGCCTGGCACCAGTAATTGCATTTTGCAGGCAAAAAGGAATTCAAATTTACCCTTACCTTGACGACTGCCTAATTCAAGCAGAGGGCAAGGACATTCTTCTAAAGCATCTGGCATATGTAAAACAGTTATTAAGTTGCCTGGGGTACACAGTAAATGAAAAGAAATCAAAACTATTGCCCTTACAACAGATAATATTCCTGGGTGCCAGCTTAAACACAACGGCCCAGATGGCTTATCTCACGCCAGACAAGCAAGGACAACTGACTCAGTATTTTCATTTAATGGCAACAAAGACCCAACTCCCTGCAAGAAAAATTCTGCAGGCCTTGGGCTACATGCCATCTTGCATACTACTAATTCCATATGCCAGACTGCATATGAGGAAAATACAATGGTACCTAAAGAGTGTATGGTCTCAACACTGTCAAAATTTGGAAACAGTTATACCACTAATTCCTTGCCTTCAACAGGAGTTTCAATGGTGGGCTCAACCTTGTCACCTCAACAAGGGACAGCCTTTTACTCAACCCACAGCCAGGCAGACACTGACAACAGATGCATCGGATTATGCCTGGGGAGCACACATGGCAGGAAAATGTATTCAGGGCGAGTGGCCCACAGAACAGAGACATCTCCACATCAATCAAAAAGAGATGCTAGCTGTACAAAATGCAATGATATCTTTCAAGGACCTGCTACATCCAGGACAACTACTAGTAAAGACAGACAACACCACAGTTATGTGGTACATAAACAAGCAAGGGGGCACACACTCCTACCCCCTCTGCAGACAAGACACGAACTTGTGGAACACAGCTTTAAACTACCAAGTTCATCTGCAGGCATAATTCCTGCCAGGAGAGAAAAACACACTGGCAGACGACCTAAGCAGAAACATCATGGATACTCACGAATGGCAATTGAGTCCACAAATATTCAGAATGATAGCACAAAAATGAGGGAAACCAGACATAGATCTCTTTGCAACCCCAATGAACTGCCAAATACAGAAATTCTGCACAAGGAGCTACCATCCACAAGCATGGAAAGTCGATGCCCTCTCATTCAGCTGGAAAAACCTGCAAGTATACGCTTTCCCTCCTCTACCTCTCCTTCCAAAGGTACTCATAAAAGCCAGGCAGGAAGAACCAAAGATGATCCTGATTGCACCAGACTGGCCGCGCCAGCACTTGTACCCAATCTTAAAGAACTTAGCACAAGAACCACCCTGGATTTTGCCTCAAATCCCACAGCTGCTGACACAACACAACAATCAGATACTTCACAGCCAGCTAAAGACCTTAAATCTAGCTGCATGGAAAATTCCTTAACCAACCAAGCATTGTCTCTCTCCAAAGCTGTTATGGATGTCATTCTGGAGGCCAGGAGGCCTAGCACCAGGAAAGCCTACTCGGATAAATGGAAGAGATTCTGTGCCTGGAACCAAGCACACAGCCTTGACCCTCTTGTACCAAACATTCCTCAGATACTTCAATACTTAACTGAGATGCTGGACAAGGGCCTCTCCTTCTCATCCATCAAGATTCATGCATTAGCCATTTCTGCTCATTACAACACTGATCCACCAATTTTTTTCAAATCCTTTGCTCAAACAGTACCTCAGAGGGGCTAATAACATGAGACCGCCCCGTAGAGCAACTACACCAACTTGGGACCTCAACTTTGTTTTGGAAAACTTAACTTTACCTCCTTTTGAGCCAGCTAACACAGCAGATTTAAAATACATGTCTTGGAAGACTGCTCTACTACTGGCAATAACATCAGCATGAAGAGTTTCAGAATTACAGGCACTAATGGCAGTGGAACCTTTCCTCATCTTCCACCAGGACAGGGTGTCCTTAAGAACTAACCCTACATTTATGCCAAAGGTAGTATCAAGTGTGGCTCTAAACCAAACTATTCACTTGCCAACTTTTTATCCAAAGCCACAGAACAAAGGAGAGAGACTACTACATTCCTTGGACATTCACAGACAGTTACGCTTCTACTTGGACAAAACCAAAGCTTTCAGGAAATCTCAGCAATTATTGGTAGCATACGCTGCAGGAGCACAGGGAAAACCATTTCAAAACAGACTATTTCAAAATGGATAGCTCACTGTATACATTTCTGCTATACCCACCATGGGAAACCTGTACCTAGCAGCATTAGATCTCACTCCACCAGGGCAACAGCCACTTCAACTGCCTACCTCAGAGGAGTGCCCACCAAGGATATTTTAGAAGCAGCAACATGGAGTTCTGTCCATACCTTCACCAAACATTACCATCTGCCTTTATATTCCAAATCCAGAGCTGGCTTCGCCACTGCTGTACTGCAGGGCCTTATAGCCACCCCTAATGCCTTATAGATGCATCCTCCCTACCTCAGTTTTGGGATTCCTCCCAAGTGTAATGACTGCAGCAGTGTCACACGATGAACATAGTACAGTTTTGTACCTACCATAAATGTAGATGTTCGAGTGTAGACACTGCTGCAGTCCAGTTTACCCTCCCTCCTTCCCCTTTAACCTTCCGGTGCATAGCTCTTCTACCCTTATTTCCTAAAAGGGAGTATTTGTTGGTAATTCAAATTGGTTGTTTGCTTTTCTTTTACATATATATATATATATATATATGTATATATTTCACTAGCTATTAGCAAGGCCTACCAATTTGGTAAAATGACGAAGCTTACTGTGATGTTAGTGAAAGCGCTTAACTTGGATGTTACATTGGATGTAATAAAACAGACTTTACTGCCTTTTATCGCTTTTCAGTTGCCTGGCGTTTTGTTAAGATTTCTAGGATTTCTGCTATTGCTGGTTGGAGAACGGGTTCCCAAGACACTGAAGGAACTGGCATTTGTTGTTTTTGCTGAATTTGGGGGCACCTGACATCTGGGGCAAGAAAAACTGAAGAAAATGGTGTCGGCTGCATCTTATATCCCCCTGGCACACTGACATCAGGGAAGAAGCGATGGCAACCGATGCCGGACCAAGACTTTGGAACTCTGGCCGACTGGGGTACCGCCTGACGGCAGGATAACCCAAGTGTAATGACTGCAGCAGTGTCTACACTCGAACATCTAAATTTATGGTAGGTACAAAACTGTACTTTTGTCACTTCTGACTTGAGTAGCATAAAGTTGGCTTTGGAGAAGTATTTTATGGAGGTTTCCTTACTGGGGATGGGGGTGGAATGTGGATGTTAAGTGTGATTAGCTTATGGTCAGACCTGACCAACAAGGGGGTAACCATAGGTGTGGAGCATCGATTTCCCATGTTGGTAAAGACCAGTTCTAGGATATTGGAGCCCCTGGTGGGACTATAGATTAGTTGATCCAGGGCATTGAAATTTATGAATTCCAAGAACCGTTGGGCAAAGGTGTTGGTATATGAGTTGTTTTCCCAGTTAATGGCAGGGTAGTTGAAATCACCCAGTATTAGGGTGTTTGGTTGTATCTTAATATTTCCCAGTATGTCTAGAAAGGTGTAGTGAGAATCTTGGGGCTTGGTGGGGGATCTGTAGCAAGCTGCAATTTGGATTGCAGTCTTACCTAGCGTTAGTTGCACCTGGAGAATTTCAGATGTATTGTGTTGGGCAACTAGCCTGGTGGTGTGAATATCATTGGTGAATATGGACACTCCTCCACCTTTAGTGTTTTGGTCCTGGTTTGGTGGCCGAAAGGTGTGTTAAGAGTTGTAGCCTGGTATTGCAAGGGTGCTCTCTGGAGCCTTGAACTAGGTCCCAGTTACTGCACAGATATCGATGTTCTCCATTTTAGGAGTGCCTCGAGAGAGTGCATTTTGAGGTTTAGACTTCTAGCATTGAGTAGCATTACCTTCAGAATTTTCATGCTTGTACCTGTTACAGTGGTGGTTTTGTCCTTTGAACTTTGCCTAAAAGATAGAGTATAGGGGTGGCAAGAGCCTTAGCCAGTAACCTGAATCACAGGGGTGACAGGTGCAGACCATCTCCAGCAAAACATTGTGGTCTGTTGATCATGTCGTCCCAGGCAGACAGATACTGGATCCCCTTTGAATGACACCAGCAGCTTAGCCAATTGTTGAAGTCAGTCATTTTGTCCTTATATTGTGGTATCATTCTGGGCGAAGGCAGGATGCTACTCAGGGCTAGGGTCATACCTGCCTGGGCCACATGATCCAAGAGCTCTTTCATGTCTCTTTTCATGTAGTCCAGGGAGGTATGTCTCAAGTCATTCATTTCAACATGGACTATGACAGAGTCCTATGCATACTTTTTGTGGAGTGACTTGAGTGCATGCATTATGTGGTGGATCCTGGCACCCGACAGGCAGCTGACTGTAATTTTCTCCTTGTTCAGCCTGTTGAGTGGGACATCAGTGTGCCTGACTATAGAGTCATCTGATCCTCTTCAAATGTAACCTTGATCATTAGATGGGAAATAACAAATTTACCCTCAGTTTGGCTTTCATCTCTTTCAAGGGTAAAGGTTAGTAGTAACTATTACCCAAATAACACATCCTTCCAGGCATAACCATTAGCTACCTTCTTACTAACTATGACTCCAGAGTGGGGGATGGTGTATGCATCCAAGGAACTTGCAGATAAAACTGGGCTGGGTTGCATGACTAGGCTTGTAAAGACTCTGGTGGTCATTAACCTAGTATAAACCTATAAACTTATGAAATTACTAAGCTATTTATCTGTGAGGATCTTAAAAAGCCTAACACTAAATTCCCATGTGAGTCTTTAGCCCCTATATTTTATACACAAATAACGCAGAGGTCAGAACAAGGATGTATTTAGCTATTTACTTGTTGTGGCTCTCCATGAGGGATGTGGTTGCTAAACCCTGGTTGAATATATGGTTTCCCATGCATTCATTCAAATTACATTTGAAAAGAATAACAGAATTATGTCAGAATATGTGGAGTGGAAGATGGTTCCATAGAAGAGGTCTTTTACGTGATATAAAACATCTCTCCTACATGTTCAATTTATGTTTCAACAGTGACTAAGAGCCCTTGAGCAGATGCTATGCTACTATCTGACTTGCTAATATTTAACACTCCTGAAAGGATTGGTTTAGTGTTAGACTTGTCATTATGTTTAACTTGGGCTAGTACAGATGCCTTAATACAGCTACATAAAACAGTGTAAAATTCTGAGGAGAAGGCACCAGTCCCAGTTACAATATTTGCTGGGGAGCCTCACTTTTTTTTGGTTATCAATAAGATCAATAAATGGTTAAGTAACATATTTAGAAAAGTCCCTGACTGTAGAGGAATTATTAGGGGACACAAAGCAGGTTTTCAGGGAGAAGGTCACAACATAATGGTCAGATTTGACTAAAGATAACAAGTAGACTGATGCAATTGCCAGAAGTATTTTTGAGGATAACATCGAGAAGATCAACACCTATTGGGCCTCCTACCTATCGTTTTGAATTGTACAGATACCTTGACGTTGCACTTGATCACACACTAACATTTAATAAACATGTTGACACAACCATTACTTTTGTTCCGAGACAAACAAACTTTGCTGTATGCCCTTAGTAATAGGTACTTTCCCTTAGCAACCAATATTTATAAGACGTTTAGCAGTATGCATTTAAATTTTACTTTTAGAGCTATGCACTCCCAGGACTTTCTACACAATTTCATCAAAGTAATAAGTGTTATACTGAAATGCATGCACTGAGGTATCAATAAATAAATCTAAGTCAGACCACATACATATTGTAAATGGTGCCAAGCTAGGCTTTCTTCACCCCCCTTCCTATTTGGTCTCTATATATTGAACCTCTATTCATATGTATAACTCTTTAGTCTTATAACCTATTTCCTAAATTTAATAAAGTTCCCCTTCCACTAACAGCTTTTGCTGATGACATAAACATTCATTTTATATGTTTCATATCACAACTTCCTAAAATAATCAATGCAATCACTGACTACTTTCATTTCTCTAACTATAAATTAAATACCAACAAATCCACAATACTGCTTCTAAGTCCTCACTATAAACCCTTAAATAGTTCATATCACAATGACATATAGTTGTTTATAGTTCTATGTTGTTTATTATGAGTTCTAGGTTGTTAGTATATCAAATATGAATTATTTTTATAGACTTAGACATAAATCTATTTCTTTGCCAAAAACATTCTGATCACTAAACTAGGATATTCTGCACAATTACAATAGGAAGTTCTAGAAACAGTGACAACATTCAAAATACTCTATAAAGAAAATTTGCCACTTTATGACAGCTGCTGACAAGAACTACCACTGCAGCCTTCATCACTCAGCTAATATTCTTAACTTCCCATCAGCCTTGGAGCACCCTCCTACTTGCTACTGCTGTCTGCAAACTGCTGTTTTTAAATTAATGTCTATCACCTTGTTCTTGTTCTTCACATTAGCAGCATCTCTTACTCCTTAAGAAATGAGACTATTTGTTATCTTTTAATAATATATTTATATAATATAAAACTGAATAAATTCAAAAAATGAGACTGAGCTATTATCATGGTAGATGTTATTAACAATCGCCTCTATAATAAATATTTCTAGTCTCACTCAAGTACAATTCTTGTAATTTTGCTGTATACTTGACTTTCATTTCACAATCACTTCAGAAATGTACACGACTATTTTGTAAATATTGTGTTGCTATGTTTTGTGTTCTACCCATTTGTCTCTTAATTATGCTGAAGTTGGTACTGAATTAATAATAATAATAATAATAATAATCTGTCTATATTTACTCAATGTGCCTCTTGCTTAACTCATGACTGGGAGAAGGTCATCTAATGACCTCATCCACCCAATTGTCAAACATAAATAAAAAACAAAAACATAAATTATCCTGACTTTTAGGCTGACATCCCCAATGATTGCTATCTGGCCATTTGATTCATGGCAGGTCTTTGCTCGTGA
>NC_056747.1:199446229-199466229 GCF_019279795.1 Protopterus annectens
AAGATCAATTACCATTACCAAGCACATAAACCTAGTCAAGAAACTATTCAGTGCGCTATACAACTGCTGCTGTTCTCAGCTGTAGGGACAGTCTGTTATCTGCTTCATTATGAAGGCTTTTTCTATAGTATTGCTTGTTTTGAATCTGTCCAATAGTACATGCAAGTAATGTAGTGTTATGTGATCAGTATAACTAGATAGTTGTTGAATACTGCTCTTTTGAATAGATTTATACACATACTCCTGATAATTCCCCATTTTTTTCGTTGTCTTTCAGACAGTCATGCCAATTGCGATGGTCTCCCCCACCTGCATAATTAGCCATCCAGTGCCTTTCTCTCTGATGTCTGATGGGCTTCATCCGCCAAAAAGTACCAGCCAAACTGATCCCATCAACATAGTGGCAATGTAGGTCCTAGCATATTGTCTTTACTGTAAAAGCAGTTACAGGACTGCACACTGGCAGGACATCCCATTGCCCAATTGTGCCCCTCCCCCAAATTCCTCTATTCCATATGCTTGTGCTTCTGACTCAGAATCATTTATCCCACTAGGTGGCAGCAGAAATGCAGGTGTTGCCCTATCCCCTCTACTGATACCAGTAGAGCGAGTAGGCTATTCCTTCTTTCTGCCAACCATCTGTCCCACCTTCTGCCTTCCTGGGCGGTTCACAAGTGGTGATGAACTAAAACGCTTAGTGCGGAAGAGCCCATTCACAGGTTAGGCCAAGCTATTCACCCCCTATCTTCCAAAGGCTAAACAAATCACACATCTAGTCCTGATACAAGTTAACTAGACCCCTGGTGCAGCCTAGGATTTATCTTACTTACCGGGCAGAATACTGCATGATAGATTGTTTTTGGTGCCAATTCTATGTTCCGGATCCAGCCCCACTCCGTTTGCCCTCACTCCACTTGGGTGCACTCCACTCTCCTACCATGGTCCCAAATTCAACCCACCTCTAGATTTATTCTAACCACTAGCCACCTGACCCTCTGAGCCACACCCACCATCCAATCAGTCCCTCACAGTCCACCCACTTACTCCACCCACATACCATCCTATCATCCTGCATTCAGCCAATATATCTCCCTCAACTTGATCCAGCTCATCTGCCACTACAATATCCACACCCACATTTTCTACTCAGCCAACCAATACACTCCCCAAATATAATTATTACCTCTTCCTTCACAACCTTACTCCCACTATGTCCCACAACCCCCAGTCTCAACTCCATTGTACCCTCCTGCTACTAACCTCCCTACTCACCTGTCTCTCCATAGCCACCATTAGCACCTCTTATCACCTCACAATCACTCACTGCATCTACTCCAAATACCCCATCTTACTCCACAATATTATCACCCTCATTCACACAAGCATATACCCAGCCATATACATCCACACCCCCATACATCTTACGCCTCCCATGTACCACTTCTATTCATCTAAAAAGCAACCTAGTGTTCAATTTCACTTCCTAATCATCTAATACCTTAAACCTATCACCTGTATTACTACCCAGTTACTACTAGGAGCATACATTCATCCCAACCTTGGGCCAGCAACCCCTGCTAATAAGCCATGCAGCCTCCACCATCCAACTAAGCACAAACCCACTGCCTTATTGATACTAAATATGAATACCTGCAATATAATGAATAAAATAGAAGACCTTCATGCTGCCATCTCCTTATATAACCTTGATATTATTCTCATTGCAGAGATGTGGCTTAAACCACGTCTTAAAGATAATTCCATCACCCCACCTGGGTATAGCATTCTTAGGGCAGCCTGGCTACATGAAAGAGATGGAGGCTTAGCTCTGCTTCACATAACCAACCTACAACTCAAACTCCTCCAAAAAGAGTCCCATAACTTCATCAATGCAGAGACTCTATTTGCAAAACTCTCCCTTAACCAACATAAGCACCTAAGCCTATTGGGTATCTATATATCCCTGGGTGACACCCTAACCACCCTAGAATCCATACTTCACTGGGCCTCATACTTCTTCCCTCAAGAAACTATTGTGCTAGGTGATGTAAACACTGACTGGACCTCCATCCATTCTCCCACCCCCACCCACCACATTAACTTATATAACTTCACCCAACTTGTAGATACTCCCACATGCATTGATAAGGCCACAAAAAGAGAATCTATACTTGATTGGATCCTCACCAATCAACCAAATACTGCCCATCAATGTGGCAATCTACCTAACTCGCTGGCTGACCACAGCCACACTTTTATCCTCAGACACAAACTTAAAACAAATAACTCTCCCTCCCTTCTACAAACCCTCTCTAACAAAAATTATCCTAGGGACCATTTCATAAGAGCCCTACAACACTGCAACTGGTTTCCCATCAAAACCCTTTCAATAGACAAGGCAGTTGATTATTTTGACTCCACATCCCTAAATGCCCTCAACCAACTAGCTCCTCAAAAAACAATCAGGGTGCATAGTAACCCTACCTCCTGGATCCAGAAAACTAGAAGAGCCCTACTTAGAACCAGGGAAGACCTGGCACCACAACAGTTCATCCACAACTAGGCAAGCCTTTCTTGAACTACAGAATAAAGCAAAAATGCAGGTTAAGCTCAATAAACAAAATTACTATACCACTCTACAAAACAAATATAGTACCAAACAGCAACAATTCTGAGCAACAATAAATAACATCCTCCAGCCCGGAAACCCCACTACACCCACCCCTGATATAACAGGCACAGACCCAGATATAGCCTCCAACTTTAATAACTATTTCACCTCCTCAGTACTCAAACTCTTGAACAACTTCACTCCCTCCAACACCCCACAACCACCTCAGGCCCAAATTAATACCATACCCTTCACACTTAAATCTGTCCTTACTTCTACTATCCAAAAAACTCCTAGCTAAACTTAAACCATCCACTCTTGCAGCCAATAATCTTCCTGCTGAATAACTCCAAATTGCATCTACAGCTGTAACCTATCCCATTTCACTTCCAACTCTTCCCCTTTTCTTGTCTATTTAAATTATCCCTACTCTCCCTCTTATATTTTATTTTACCCTATGCTGAATTATGATAACTCCTTCCATCCCCTAACTGGATATTCCCCTTAGGGGTCTCTGTTACACTCATACTAACTGCCCACCAGGTGGCGCTCCTCTACCATCTTGCTGTCTCTACTACTTTTTCCCACTCTGTACCTTATTCTCTTCTTCAGTGTTTCCTAGATATCTGTCCCACTGCTCTCTCCCTCACTATTCTCCCAGGACTACCTCTCCACTTCCCACACTCCACAAATTCCCATCTACTTCAATCTTAAAGCCTCTGACCCTTCTCTACTGTCATTTTAGTACATATCTCCATTCAACTCCACTTCACTGTCAGTCTTCGAACTTACTTTACATCTCTGCAAACTTACCCTCTGGCTCTCACACTCTACTTATTGTTTTCCTCTCATTCTCCTTCCTTGGCTCTTCCCACTCCATTCACCCTGCGGGCTCACTCCGCTCCCCTACCCTGCCCTCATTTCCCACCCGCCCCCAGCACCTCTACCTTTATACCTCTCATACCCCTCTCACATATACCAATTAACTAATCAGAGTACCCCCTCCCACTCTTACTCCTCCCACTCCACTATACTTCACTTTACCAATTAACTAATCATAGTCCTTCTTCTTACTACCCCTCCCACTCTTTCTCATCCCACTCCATCACACTTCTCTCCTCACCACACATACTCCCTTTCTCTCCCCTGCAAATACTTTTAACCCCATCTATGTCCTAAGCTCCCCACCCCATTTTTGCCTGTACACTTCCACTACATTTTTCTCTTCAATTTCCCCATGCTGAACATGCCCTCCAAAATCCTTCATACTATCCGTGTCCCATCCTCACTTCTTGTGCTACTAATTCCTCTATATTGTGCTACTTCTTACTCTCACAAAATACCTCTATGTCTACCTCCTACTCAAACTATCCCTTGTACTCACCTACAACCATCTCTACCTACCCACTACAACAACATATCTTCCTCTCTTATTCCTCCCAAAACACTGTACCTTTTCCATCCCAAACACTTCACCATAACAAAAACATTCACTCTTAAACTACTGCTACCCCCTAACAGCTTCCTACTTCATAAACCCAAAAGACTTAGAGTTACTCCCAATAATGACCTGGCCTTATCTGGAGATATCCATCCCAACCCTGGCCCCTGCCTCATTACTAACAACTTCCCCCCACCCCATACTTCTCCCACTGGAAACAATCATATTCCCCCTCCCACTTCTTCAACCGCTTCCTCTCCTAACTCCCTTAAGTTCTTCACTATCAGTGCTCAGAGCCTCAATAACAAAATACACCAACTACAAGCTTGGATTTGCCACAACCAACCTGACATCTTAGCCATCTCTGAAACCTGGCTAAAACCCCATATTGCTGACTCTGAAATCTTACCTCCTGGTTTCCAAATCCTCAGAAGTGACCGATTAAATAAAAAAGGTGGAGGCTCTGCACTAATCTTCTCTAACCTCCTCTCCTTAATCCCTTTACAAATCTCAACTCCACAATTCAAAAATGCTGAACTAACAGCTAGTCTCCTACGACTAAATAAACATAAGAACATCTGCATTATCTCCCTATACATATCCCCAGGTGACAACATCCCTACCCTCGAAAATATTCTTTACTGGGCCTCAACAGAAATCAAATTCGAAACCTACATTCTAGGCAACGTTAACATTGACTGGAACAAAATCAACTCACCTTCCCCCTCCCAATTCATTAACCTCTACAACTTCACCCAAGTAATCCACTCAACTACCCGTCCTAACAAAAACCATCCCCCAGGATCCATCATTGACAGGATCCTAGTCTCTCATCCAAACAAAATATTTTTTTCTGGCACTATCCCTGACACCTTTAGTAACCATCTCCCCACTTTCATACACCACTCAGCTAACTCCACCCAATATCAACACCATTACATCCACACTCGTAATCTCAGCAACTTCAACCCCACAATTTTCTCAAACATTTTTAAACATACTAAATGACAGATCCTAAATACTCTTCCCCTAGACAATGCTGTAGAACAATTTAACTCTATCTTCCTAAATACTCTTAACTCCCTAGCCCTACCAAGAAACAAATGAGTCAAAGCTAATTCTGCCCCTTGGCTATCCAAAGAAACAAAACAAATCATGCATCAAAGGGACAAATCCTGGAAGCTCTACCAGAAAAATAAAATGCTTTCATCCCTGCTCCAATACACCCAACTCCGCAACCAAGCAAAAAACTAATCACCCTGGACAAAAATAACTACTACAATAAACTTCAGTCCAACTATAATAAGAACCCAAAATAATTCTGGAAATCAGTTAATTCCCTTCTCCATCCAGAGTCCAGGAATAACCCCTGCCCTGACCCTAGTATAACTGACACAGAACTAAGCTCTCACTTCAACAAATTCTTTACTGAATCTATAGCTAAACTAACTAAATCCTTTCCAAACAATAATACATCCAACTCTCTTTCCTCTACACCTAACAACCCTTTTAACTGTCCTCTCAATTTCCAGCTGAAACCTGTCTCAACCACATTTATAAAAAGGCTCTTATCCAAACTAAAGCCATGCTCTAATGCCCCTGACAACATCCCCTCCTCCTTCCTTAAATGTGCTGCTGAAGGTATTGCTCTCCCTATCAGCATCTTAATTAACAGATCTTTAAAAGAGTCATACGTTCCTATTCTTTGGCGCTCAGCCTACATTCTACTGCTTCATAAAGGAGGCAAAAATACTAATATCTCCAACTTCCGCCCAATTGCCCTACTCTCAACTATATCAAAAATTCTAGAAAAATGTGTCCACCACCAACTCATGCCTTTCTTAACCCAGAACCACCTCCTAACACCCACCCAACATGGTTTCCGCCCTGGCCACAGCACCATCACTGCCTTATTATCCTTCTTAGAAATAGTCAATCAAGCCAGGGATTCTGGATTATTAGTTTACACTGTACTGCTAGATCTTTTTAAACCCTTTGACACCATCTCTCACAAACACCTTCTCTTTTATCTAGCCAACCTTCATCTCTCCCCTGATACTCTATCCTTGTTCTCCAGCTACCTATCAGACAGATCTCAAGCTGTCAGATGGAACAACTCTACCTCCTCCTTCTTACCTACACCCACTGGCGTTCCCCAGGGGTCCATCCTTGGACCCATGCTTTTCAACATCTTCATAAATAACCTTCACACTGCCATCCCAGACACAACAGTTATTAAATACACTGATGACTCTACCTTAGTCTGTGCCACCTCTAACCTTCCTGAACTACTGACAAAAACCCAAATAGCTTTTTCCACTACTGAGAACTGGATGCACCAAAATCATCTCTCTCTCAACTCTAATAAATCTAAAATTCTTCTTTTCCCTCCATCCAGGGCTTTCACTTTTGACAAAAATGCTTTCAAAATCCTAAGCCAAACCAACTCTACTATAGATGTGGTCCCGTGTGTAAAACTCCTTGGCATCACCATAGATGAGCAACTTAAATTTGATATCCACATACAACAAAACATAAAGAAAACCCACCAAAAGCTAGGTATGCTCTATAGGAACAACCGCTTTCTCTCCAACTCCTCTAGGCATACCTTAGCAACTACCTATCTTCTCCCATCTTTACTATATGGAGCTCCACTCCTAACTAATCTGTCTTCTTCCAACTCCTCTAAACTCAAAATTTGCAACCAAATTTAAAACCTCTACTCACCATTGCCTTTCCCTACAAACTCTGAACTGGCTAGAACTCTCTAACCACCTAGACTATCTCCAACTAACCACTGCTCACAAATTAATATTCTACCCTGATAAATGCCCAGCCTTAACAAACATCCTTCCTCTATACATCTCAAATAGATCTCTAAGATCTGAACACCAAAATTTAATCTCTATCCACAAACCCAAACGCCCTGCTGGCCAACTCCTTCTCTCCTTCTCTCTAGGCAGGAAATGGAACTCTTTCCCTCCTTCACTTGGAACAACATCTAACTCAGAATCCTTCAAAACCCAACTTTTCTATTACCTGTCTTCTAAACATAAGTATTCCTGCTTTCATCCCAATTAAATTTAAATAACTACCCATTGAACCCTCTATACTCCTCACTTCACACTACCCTAGAACTATTATTTTTCTATTGCTCCTAAAACTTAAGCTACTTCTCAGTTTAAGTAATTCTCTCTCTCTACTCCTTGTATGTAAATATTGTAAATATCAGGTAACCTCAGATCTCTTTATTACAGACAGTTGAAACTTGCTGCTCTGAAGGGAAACTACTGAAAATCTGTTTTATCTACTTTCCTTAATGATGTTTATGAGGTATACTGTATGCATTTGCTTTTTTTTTTACTAACTGTATGAATGCATTTATACATGTCTTTTTTAACTTCAACATTACGTAACTTAGATTATATTCGCATTGCTTATGGAATTTTTCTTCCCGGGCCTCCACTGAAAATGGGCACATTCTGGCCCAGTGGACATCCCCGGTAATCAAACCTGGAAATAAAATAAATAAAATAAAATTAATAGATACATCACTGAACACGCAGTCCCATCACTGAGGAAAACCTCATATATCATACCACTCCATAAAGACGGCCCCTCCCTAGACCCTTCCAACTATCAACCAATTGCAATCCTTCCACCCCTCTCTAAGATCCTACAAACATGCATTCATTGCCAGTTTCTTTACGTCTCCTCACCATCAACCTTCTCACCATAACCCAACACAGATTCCGCCCATCCCAAAGCACCACCACCACCACTACCCTACTCAGATTCACCAATACTATAAACTCCCACAGGAGCCAAGGTTTATCCAAGACATTCGACATAGTCTCACATAATAAACTACTGTCCTACCTCTCTGATCTCAGTATTAGTGATCCCACCCTACTTTGGTTTAAAAGGTATGTGGATAAAAGCCAACAGTCCGTCAAATGGCATAACTCACTATCCCCCCCCCCCCCATTCCCAGCCTTCACAAACCAACTCCACTCAGCAACCTCTAAAGCCAACATAGTCCAATCTGCTGATGACACAACTCTCATATGGTCTGCAACCAACATCCAGCTTCTCCAACAAAAATCTCAAGAAGCCTTCTCTGAAATAGAGAACTGGCTTAACAACTCACAACTCATACTAAATCCCAAGAAAACACAACTAATGCTATTCCACTCTACTGAGACTAACAACCTTACCTTCTCTATACTGTCCACCAACAAAACCCAAATCACCACCACCACTGAGGCTAAACTCCTAGGAGTCACCATTGACCAGCAACTCAAATTCACAAAGCATATAACAACAACCATCACTAAGGTCCACAAAAAGCTAGGTTCCCTCTATCGCTATAAAAGTTATCTAACCACCAAATCTCGAATTGCAATAGTCAGGACCCACCTCCTATATACTCTACTTTATACATCCCCATTTCTAACAAATCTTTACAAAACTGACCTTAATAAACTTCACATCTGTTACAACAAAATTGCGAGATTTGCTACCAGTGCCAAATCAAGATCCTACCACTGCTTTTCCCTGCAGTACATACAATGGCTTGAATTCCCTAACCTACTAAGGTACCATCATCTCAGCCTTGCTCATCAAATTCTGTACCATCCAAAAAAAAACATAACCTGACTGGCATGCTGAACTTCTACAATTCTAATAGACAACTTCGGCCCATCAACAAAGCCTTAATCGAAACCATCCCATGCAAAAACAACTCTGGGGAAATCACTATTTGCCTATGAAATTGCTAAAATGTGGAACAACCTTCCCCCTGATGTTAGACTACAAAATTACACACACTCTTTCAAACTCCTACTCAAAGAATACCTCTTTACAAACCATCTATTTAACTGTAATGGACCCCCCCCCGAAGCTTCATCCACTCATAATTTCTACACCCCATCTGTCCCTGGTCAACACGAACAATATGCTCTAACTAAGCCTCTCCATATGTGTGCAATTACCTACATATGAGTGTATGTACATGTATAAATATCATCATCATCATCTTCTTTCAGCTGTTCCCGTTAGGGGTCACCGCAGCAGATCATCCCTTTCCATTTCTTACTGTCCTCTGCATCTTGCTCTGTCACACCAACCACCTGCATGTCCTCTCTCACCACATCCATAAACCTTATCTTAGGCCTTCCTCTTTTCCTGTTACCTGGTAGCTTCATCCTTAGCATCTTTTTCCCAATATACTCAGCATCCCTCCTCAGCACATGTCCAAACCAACGTAATCTTGCCTCTCTGGCTTTGTCTCCAAACCTTCCAACCTGGGCTGAACCTCTAATATACGTATTCCTAATCCTGTCCATCCTCGTCACACCCAGTGTAAGTATCTTTAACTCTGCCACATCAAGCTCAAACTCCTGCTTTTTTGTTAGTGCCACTGTCTCCAACCAATATAATACATCTGGTCTCACTACCTTCTTGTAGACCTACCCTTTCACTCTTACCGGTACTTGTCTGTCACAAATCACTCCTGACACTCTTCTCCACCTACTCCATCCTGCCTGTACTCTCTTCTTCACCTCCCTTCTACACTCACTGTTACTCTGAACTAGTGATCCCAAGTATATAAACTCATCCACCTTCGCCACCTCTACTCCTTGCATCTGCACCATTCCTCTATCCTCCCTCTCATTCACACAAATATATTCTGTCTTAGTCCTGCTGACCTTCATTCCTCTTCTCTCAAGAGCATATCTCCATCTCTCCAGGGTCTCCTCCACCTGTTCCCTACTCTCACTACAGATCACAATGTCATCTGCAAACATCATAGTCCACGGGGATTCCTGTCTGATCTTGTCTGTCAACCTGTCCATCACCATTGCAAATAAGAAAGGGCTCAGAGCTGATCCTTGATGTAACCCCACCTCCACCTTAAATGCATCCGTCACTCCCACCGCAGATCTCACCACTGTCACACTACCCTACTACATATCCTGTACCACTCTTACATACTTCTCTGACACTCCCAACTTCCTCAAACAATACCACAACTCCTCTCTAGGCACCCTGTCATATGCTTTCTTTAAGTCTACAAAAACACAATGCAACTCCTTCTGACCTACTCTGTACTTCTCCATCAACATTCTCAGAGCAAACATCGCATCTGTAGTGCTCTTTCCCGGCATGAAACCATACTGCTGATCACTAATCATCACGTCCCTTCTTAACCTAGCTTCCACTACTCTTTCCCATAACGTCATGCTGTGACTGATCAATTTAATCCCTCTGTAGTTACTACAGCTCTGCACATCACCCTTATTCTTAAAAATCGGTACCAAAACACTTTTTCTCCATTCCTCAGGCATCCTCTCACTTTCTAAGATTTCATTAAACAATCTGGTTAAAAAATGTACATGTATAAATATATATATATATATATAGATTCACTTAAGAAGCTCAAAATACTGAAATCTCAAATTTCAGTATCTCAAGCTCAAGAAGTGGAATCCACAAAACAACGAAAACTAAAAAACGCAAAATTCAAAACCTCGAGTACCGGAAGTTTTGAATTTCGTGGTTATACTACACACACACACACACACACACACACACACACACACACACACACACACACACACACACACACACACACACACACCATCCACCACACAAACACACACAATCACTCTACTACATGAAAGCAGGGGGGCAAGCCACCCTTCACCCCCCATGTGGGGGACTGTGCCCCCACACACCCCTACTTAAATATTCTCACTCCAAGGTCACACTACATACAAACACACACAAAACACCACCACACAAGCTACTTTCTCTTCGCACACAAACATCACAGCAACAAAACACACTGACACACCCCACAGCCCCTACCCAAACCCCTTCACACACACACACACACACACACACACACACACACACACACACACACACACACACACACACACACACACACACACACACACACACACACACACACACACACACACACACACACACACACACACACACACAAACACGCTTACCTGAATATATGACCATAGCGGGACTTTAGAAGCGTGAAATTCATAACCTCCGATATTTGAGGTTTTGAATTTCACGCTTCTAAACTTTTGCTATTATGGGGATTCAGCTTCTTGGGCTCAAAATACTGAAATTTGAGATTTTAGTATTTCGAGCTTCTGAACAGAACCCATAAATATATATATACATATATATATATATATATATATATATATATATATATATAGAAATAAATATATATATATATATATATATATATATATATATATATATATATATATATGTATATATGGGTCCATGTCATATGGTCGACTGTTCATTTGACTGAAAGTTCATTTGATCGACAAGCATTTGCCCCCTTCCCCAATGTTGTGCGACCCTGGAGTTGATATATATATAGTTAGGGGGGGTGTGGGGGGTGAAGCCCCCCACCAAAAATGCTTGTCGATCAAATGAACTTTCAGTCAAATGAACTTTCAGTCAAATGAACAGTCGACCATATGACATATATATATATATATATATATTTCCTTGAATGTATATTTGGAAACTTAAACATATTATATACTTTTACTCAATTTAGAAATATCTTGCAATGCTCTAAAAAGGTTCTTATCTATTCTCATTGTATATATTGTACAATTATATGTTCAACCAAATAGGCTAATGTTCTCATATTGTATATTAACTACGGCAATATCAGCAAATCTGTATGCTACTACTCTGTAATTCTGCTTTGTAATTTCTCTTTTGTAAATTTCTCTCTCTGTAAACTTATGGAGCTGTTCTCCCCAGGAGTCTGCTGAAAATGGACACTTGTTGTCCAGCCGGACTATCCTGGCAAACAAATGTTGAATAAATATGAAATACATATCCTTACTATCTATCTGGGTGCTATATTTGTATAACCAAGTTGAAACTGTTCCTGATTTTGCACAATGTCCCTAAGTTTGCTTTATCTTAATCTGTTCCTAGTAAAATTTGGAGTCAACTGTCCACATAAGTTATCAAATCCCAAGCTACTGGGTCAGCTCATAGCAGTATGTTGTCAGTCTAGTGCTCAAGTTTCCAAAGGAGACAATAATGCACTTTAGACAATTAGCTTTACCCCCAGATTCAATAAAGCCTACTCATTCAATTTTCACCATGTGCCATGGAAAATTTTAGATTCAGTAAGCACCGTGTAGAGGTGCGCAACCCTGCGCAATCTAGTTAAACATCAAGGTATGCTAATTACAGCATAAGCAGCAGAATTGCATGTTAATCAACCAATTCAACAAGGTGGAGCTATTCAATAAGCTATAAAGCATCCATGTAGACTCCATGCTGGTTTGTCTTGCGTATTCCAAAACTTTTGGATTACAGCCATGTAAAGGAGTCTACATGGACAGAATCATGTCAACTGCTGCATTTACAAGGTACGTTTTGAACTTGGAGTGTGTTGTGTAATAATAGGCATGAGTGGCATATCCTTGTATCACACTAATAGAGCAACATATCCTTGTTTGTGCCATAAGACTAGCTCACCTTTGCCCCCCCCCACAAAAGAACAGTATATCCTTGTCTGTGTCATAAAAGTGACTCACGTACCCCCCCTCCCAAAAAACAGGGGAATAACAATTTCAAACCCTATTTGAAATGCTAAAAGTTCTGTCAAAGGAGCTGTCTTTGAAACATTTATACATATTTACCACACAGCATTCCATTTTCATGTATTGGCAGTCATGTATACCTGTAAAATAGGCTGGCAAAGATGCTCATGCTATCACTACACTTCTAAATAATGCATGCAGATAAAAGTGTAAAAGCCTTTGCTTCCAGTATTTCTTAAATACATTCAAGTATATGCAGTATGTAGCAACCAAATGGAAGCAGTACCTCACTGTACGGATGCATCCTGAAGAAATAGCCTTATATGTAGTCTTTCCAACATAAACAGGTGTCCCCACCATCAGTTGCCTTTCTATGGTGCAGGTACAGGGGTTTTAGGTCAAGATGTAAATGAGGAGCAAACTGATTAGCATTGCTGAATCCCAAAAATGTGGATCCATGTAGGAGATGTAAACACAGTGCAGGCACTCTCTCATTGTTTGTTTTAATGGATTGCATGTGTGACTGATTAGTGATTGGTAAATGGGAAAACACAGCAGCATTGCAGGCTGCCTTACTTCCACTGGGTGCATCAGGTTAGATCTGCAAAGTGTTAGATTTAAGGTTAGATATGTAAGTAAGCAGCACACAAGTCACAGGTTGTGTTCTTTAACATCCAATCTACCCTTAATTTGATGGCAACTGCATATAATATTATTTCCACTTAATATTCTCCACATCTTAAAGCCAATCATATAGAGTGGCTTACACAATGCATTTCTCAGAGTATTGCTCAGACAAATGAATAATTGCCAGTAAACACACAAATGTAAGACAGATCATTTACAGGCAATAATCATGACAGGTTGTGTGATCACTAGGTGCACTGCATCCAAAACTAATACATGTACAAATAACACTTGTATGATTTTATATCATTGTAGATGCTGTTCAGTTGGTCATGTGCCTATTGAGTTATGTTCTTTGCTGCAAAGCTGTTTGTGTGTCAGAGAAGGATAAGGCACCCGTCATGTGTTCTGAAGGTGCATTGCAGTGAGAGTTCAAATCCAGACATATGTAGAAATATCTCCTGTGTAATAACATTTTCGGTTGTGTATGTCATAGATTGTGTTTCCTCATTTCAACAACCTCTCCTTTTTCTTTCTTTTTTCTTTTTTTATTGGCCAGTGTTTGAGTGATGCACCATGTAGCACAAATAGGGAAAACATAAAAAAATGAATGCCAGGTTTGACTCTGCTCACCTCATTTGCACAAAGCGCAGCCATGCAAAAACTGGATAAATGACCCACCCAGGAAGCAGACAGGACCCAGGGAGCCAAAAATAGAAACTGGATGCATTCACTTAATACTATTGGGCATTGCAGAAACTCAGTAAGTGACATTGCACTGCGGTTAACAGCAAAACCTTTAGAATGATAAGTAAAATAGGGAATGCCATGTATCTAGCCCTGTGGCAGCAGGTGTTAAGTTTAGGGCTGGAGTACAGATGGTCTTCGGTTCTAGTAGAGGGTGTGCAACCTTTGTATTACCGTTGTGACATTACAGTTTATAGCAATGAAATGCAACATAGACAAGCATTTTCTCAACCTTCTTATGGCAACAGGTATAAGTATAGGACAACCATACACATGGCGCTGGGTTTGAATACAGCACATTCCATACACTTTTATGGTTGTTCCATTGCCCATTGTAGTCACTCTCACTTATAACACTTGACATGTTATAGCTGATATTAATTTAATGTATGAGGGCTGAAGCACTAATACTGTGTCAGCTATGTATTTATTTATCAATGTCTTATCATGTTTATTATTACATATATGACTGTGGGTATATTGTGTATTATATTCCTGTAAGTATTTTCTGCTATCTGAACTGCTATGACCTTCACATTTGTCTGACACACATACACAACTATCTGTACATCCAATAACCTTGAAATTACTTTGCTTGCTACTGTTGCTTGAAACTTACTATGGTGCAAATGCAGTGCTCAGGAGTGTACATTGCTCAGCACAGTGTTTGCACCATGGTAAGCAGAGCACAATATTTTCAAACAATGTGCACACTCCCAGTAAACACAATAACTGGTATTGACAGGAAACCATCACTCTACATTGCTTTTAATCCCTGGTAGGCATGGCAAGCATTTCTGGAAAAGGTGTCATATTTAGGGCACAGAGACGGGGTGTCTAGGAGTCCAAGATTTTTATTGTACTCAAAATTAAACACGACAGTGCCAGGCTTCTGTAGGGGGACTATTTTGGCTCCCCGTATAAGTCAGAAGCTTGGGATAGTTTGGTCCGGTTTGTAACCAGTGCCACTGGTATCTGCTCACTAGTGCAGAAAAACCAAACACAGGAACAGCTCATAGGTGAACCAGGCTGGAGTAGAGAAAAATATATCCAAAGTACAGCAACAATTCAAAAGCCTGGAAATGTATGGAAGCAGTAAAATCTTTAATTAAAATCACAATGCAAACTCACAAAGCTTTCAGGATGAACCCTTCATCAGTGTGTGCTGCTCACTAGTGACCAATGTAGGCATCACTATAATGACCTATGCCCTTCACCAGTGTGTGCTGCTCACTAGTGACCAATGTAGGCAATACTATAATGACATACACCCTTCATCAGTGTGTGCTGCTCACTAGTGACCAATGTAGGCACCACTATAATGACCTACACCCTTCATCAGTGTGTGCTGCTCACTAGTGACCAATGTAGGTATCACTATAATGACCTGCAGCGGAGGAAGAGGGATACCTTCAATGCATGGATTGAGGAATTTAGGACTGTGGACATTCCACAACTGTGTAAGTATCAATTACAGAGAGTATTTGTAAGACTTAAAAGTTGAGTGAAGCAAGACTGGTATTCATAATGGTGTTCTGTTCTATTCTGTTCTGTTTTTTTTCACAGCTTTCATGGACCAGGAGATCAATGTAAGAAGCCATGGGACTAGATTGGTGAGGATGGTATGTACGCAGCAGAAGAGTGGTGTTACTGTGACATTAAAAGTTACAGGCAACTTGTTTTGGTATTTTATACAGTGTTATCAAGTTGAGCATTCATATCCAACTGTAAAAGCAAGTATGTATGCCTTAGTCTGTAGCACAAAGCAGGAGTACAATATTAGACTTTGCTGTGGGTTCAAAGACCACATTTCCCAACTATACAATACTGTTAATTCTTCAATTATGTGTAACTTAAAGGTTTAATGTAAAAGCTCTATACCAGTGGCACACATGCCCTACTGTAAAGTGTAATCTGTATAACTGAACAGCTATACGTGCAATATATGCACATGTAAAGCAGTACATGCTGCAGTCTGTAGTACAGTGTGCATCTGTTAAGAGCTGGTAGCCTTAAAAGTAAAAGTTATCTGTCAGGAGGTGGTAGTCCCAAAAGAAAACGGTTAAGATAATACAATCAAATAATTGTATTAATGCATTGTATGTCACATATGAAGGTGCTAATCTTATCTCATTTTTTCTCACCTCAACCCTTATCTCTTTTTCTATTTTACTTTTTGTTTTATTTTATTACATGTCATCAAAATATGTCCTTGTTATCTGTGTGTACCACATCACTAAATGTTCCACACCACAGCAAGGTAGGCCTGCCCCACAGAATCAACCTGCTCCCCCTCCACTGACTCCAGCACTGTTGCCTATAATATCTGGGAGCCAACCTGGTAGCATCACCTCTATTGCCCCTGCACAACCTATTCCCTCAGGTAGTCCTGCCCTGGAAGCTAGTCCTGTGGTACCCTCCAGTAGGAGTAGTAGAGATGGTGATTTTATCACCTGCACCAAGATGCCAGGGATGGTGCATAGGGTGGTGCACGCCTATGCCAGCTGGAGAGGTTGCTCTCCCTCATTTTGTACAGTAGTAGTAAGAGAAGGAGATGTCAGGTACTACAGTCAGTGGCAAAGTAAGGTGACAGTGATGACAGTCCAGTCGGTGAGGGCTTTATTCTCAATGTCACCCAGCTTGAAGGCCATGGATTCTGGATGTCCCCACCCTTACCCCAATCATGGTGTCCCTCAACCTTTTGTGTCCATCACTGTACCTGTCTCTTGTCTTATTTGGTTGTTTGTCTGCAATTGCTTCCTCACCTACCCAACTTACCTAACCCAGACAAATCTATCAATGTCTACCAACATTCCTCCCGCTCTCTCTGTCAAGAAAAACAAATGGGCACCTGTCTCTCAAAAACAAAAAATGTCCCATACATAGCTCTACATTTCACGTATGTGTATTCTTGACATGCTTAATTTGTTCCAGTTGGCTATACAACATGATTGTGTTGTGGTCATCCCTCTCTCTGGAGGTGACAGTCCAAATTCAGTTAATATTTTGCACGTATGTTCACATTATTCTGTTAAAGAAATTGATAGCTATGGTTCTTTCCTACCTCCCTCCTGCACATTCCTGCCCTGCTTTATCTTTCTTCTTCCCCTGTTTGCTCCCCATTTCACTACTGCCCTATCTTCCCCATTTTTGTAATGTATTATTGCACATCACACACCAACATGCAGCAACAATAATGACAAAGTAGTTAAAACTACTAGATACAGCTGTATTCAAACCCAGTGCCATCTGGCCCCAATAATGAATGTATCACTGTATTACCTGCATTAACACGTGGTGCCACAAAGTCAGTTATATAGAGGGTGTATTCCAGAGACTCAGTCAAACTTTAGCAATGCGGCTCATACTTGCACATGCTTAGCTATGCACTAACATGTATATCTTGCATACGTATGCACTTTGCTAACCATCATGCAAACCCGCTGCTAGCAGTGGTATGGAAATGTTTATATTATGTTGTATTACTGCTGTTTAATGTCCATTTCCTGTGTATAACATGAAATTACATGTGAAAACATTACAAACTGGAGTCCTATCTAACAATATGTCATATATTTACAATACATCTGTGTGTTTGCACCCCCCCCCCCCCCAAGCATTGCAACCCTGGAATCTCAGTACTTTTTCCACACATATATCAACCACACTACAAAATGTAATATCAAATGGTGTGTGCTATGCAGTGCACATCAAGCTGGCAACATGCAGAACTACAACTACTGACCCATAAACCTAACAAGCCGTATATGCAAGACTAGTGCAGGGATCAGCACGGACATATCCACAGGAACATAGGTGACCTTCAACACACTTGACCCTGCCCATTTAGCTTTTTTCATGGGTAGATCTTACTTGTTGTCCCTTGTGGACTTCTTGGATACTGACCCCTAAGACCTGGAAGAGGGATAACAGGACATACCACCTATGTTGAATTATCCAAGGCCTTTGATACTACCCCCATTCATGTCTAAGTGAATATCTCCCATCTGGGAATTAGGCCATATAGTACTAGATGGACAGCCAACTGGCTCAATGACAGAACATGCACTTTCAAAGTTGAGGACTGCACCTCCACCACTATCCCACTCACCAGTGGAATACCACAAGGATCTGTGCCAGGCTCTCAACTGTTTGGAAACTACTTCCCTGAAGTACAGACAACAGTAGATGGCCTGTGGTTTACCAAGTTAGCAGATGGCTGTTAACTGGACACACTCATATAGAGTACCCCACTGATGGTAACATATTGCAGAAGGGACTGGCACAGACTGATGACTGGTGACACTCACTGACTGAACTTTAAGCATACAATGATTTTCTGTCACCTTTGTCAATGACATAACCCTTCAAATTATGATATTCATAAAATACCCTAAGCTTAAACACAGTGTTGTGAGATTTGGGGACACATGCTGATAGCAGTCTACACTTTCATCACTGTATGCCCATAGTGGTGACACACACACAAACTACATTGCACCCATAATACATATGGACATCACATATGGGACCAGGGTAGTCATATCTCTGCTGTACTCTGCCCTTATCACACCAGTAATGGAGTACAATGCTCATATCTGTCTGCACCTCATCAGACACCTGCAGCAATTGGAGAACACACAGGATTGTGTCTGAGAGACTCGCAGGCCTCCAAATATGATACACATGGAAAGAATGACATACCTGTCACTGTACTCAGTATCATGCAGGCTGCTAAGATGTGACCTATACCTGCACTGCAGAGCAGCCTCAAAACCTGCCCTTCTGGAAATGATGGACATCTGCAATTCAAATCAGACAAGAATAATTGCCCCAGGGTTCTCAGTGTAGCCTGTGACATAAATAGAACATGCTGGGGAGACAGATATATTCTACACTAATTCACACTCCTCTATAATAGGTTCCCACTGCTTGTGAAGCAGTGGTCTTCAATGACCCTGTTCAACCGCAACCTGGAGTACTGGTTTTAGGACTGTAAAGTCATCTCTGGGCTGGCATGTGTGTCCCTCGTGGACAGGGCCAGTTGGTGCTGCTCAAAAACTCACTCTGTTAAAATCTACCATCCATATATGCTCATTAAGGGTACTTGTGTTTTTACACAGCTAGGCTTCTAATCACCCATGTGCTATTAGGCTAGTAGCCTCATATGAACATGTGAAGCTATATGCCTGTGCAGGCCTGCCAAATTGTTGTCACCCACATGGCCTGGTGATGTCACCTACTATTGCATTCTTGTATAAACCAGACTTGTGCTCTGGGGATTGTGTAATGTACTGTGTTCTGTAGTCTGTGTAGTTATATAGGTAGGGGTTCCATTCTCATTCCAATCAACCTGGTATGTGAGTGGGTCTATACAGAAAAGCAGAAGTGTGTATCCCACAGTTCCTGCTCCAATACTATGGAAAGATAGTATCTTGATACTTGCACATGCCTACACATCCATTTCATACAGGCCTCACAAAATCTTCTGTCCCACGTAGCCTGCTGATGTAATCTACTGTAAGTTCACCTGCACTCCATCCAGCTCATGGACTGTTCAAACTCCTACCAACAAGGAAGCGCTACAGAAGCATTAGATGCAGGACATACAGATTCCATAATAGCTTCTTTCCACATGCTATGAGACTGCAAAATAACAAACCCATAGCCCAACGTGCTACTTGGGTAAAACATTACTTGTGTGCAATATGTCACTGTTGTTTACATAAACTCTCTGAATGTCTCACTTCATATGTCTCTATATGCAATAGGAAAATTGTGAACTTTAAGTTTATGGTATATATTGGTGATGGGTAATTTTACATGTGTGCCCTTCTTATTTATTATGGTACTGTTTTTTTTTGTTTTTTGTTTTTTTGCATATCCTTATATTTCTACTGAGTCTATTCCTGCTGTTGTATTTGTTGTGCTTCTGATGTAAATAGAGCTTTTAAATTTG